>NC_057814.1:392792892-392824352 GCF_018294505.1 Triticum aestivum | reverse complement strand
CGAGCCCCGCACCCCTCGCGCCCGAGCCCTGCCCGGCGGAGCCCCTCGCCGAGCCCGCCGCCGAGGTACTGCCGCCGGCCGTTTTGCTGTTGACCGGTTTTCTGTAAAAAAAAACCTTTTGTTTTAAAAAAAACCCTAGATCGGTTTTTTTCGGTTTTCTTATTTCACGAGCTTTCACCGAACCGTTTGTTTTAACGAACGCGTTCGTCGGTTTTTCTCTGTTAACGAACGTCCGTTATTTAACCGTTCGTCCGTTTTTCTTTTTCGTCGGTTTTTCTCAGATTCGATTTCTGATCGAATTTTCGAATCTGTTTAACTTTTCGCTCGTTTATCGGAATCAGGTGATTCAACCGCTTAGAGTTTTGTCTCGAAATTCTCTTTCCGTTTAACCTACTCAAACAAGTTTTTGCTACAGTAAAATTTGACCTAGATCCAGATTAGCAAACGAAGTTTCTTTCTTTCGCCGTTTGACTTTCGTTGCTTCTTTCGAGTTGATTCTTTTTGCAAACCGGAGTTCTTAAGTTGAACTTTCTGGTTGGATCTTTTATTCGAGTTTTACCTGTGCATTAGCCGAGTACTGATTGTATGCTTGTTTGTTTGCGATAGAGTACCCGGAGTGTGCCGCTTGTTACTTCGACTCGCTAGGTTTTGCAGATCATCATCAAGGCAAGTAACACTTTGATCATACCTTCCATACCCAGTTTTATTGCATTAGATCTATTCCTCAAACAATTGCATGATTAGGGATCTAAATAAATTGTGGGTATTGGGAAGTAGTTGAGGTAGTACCTATTACCTGTTTTATTTATCAAACCCTTGGGAGTTACTTCTACGTTGCTATTATATGCCATGCTATGCGTAGACGTGGATTGGTTTGAGTGATATCCATGACAGATGTGAGATGTTAATTAATGGTTCAACTTAAGGTGGCAACTAAAACTCGCATCTGGGTGGATTGAGGCACCTGGAGAACCCAGTGTTGTCTGTATGTATAAGGTCCGCCACCTAGGCTCAAAGGGATCATAAGATTATTCATGCTAGAAACTTCCGTGTGCAGCCACAAGCTATTATGGGCTCTAGCATAGCTGAGTAGGTTACAGGATCTCTTGAAGAGGTGGACTAGCAGATGTAGGGAAAAGTGCACAAACCTCTGCAGAGTGTACAAACTGATCATGATTAGCCGTGTCCCCGGTTATGGACAACTTGAGTATCTAGTATCTGGATTGTCATTTGAATCTCATCACCGTGATACTTTAATTAATACTGTTGGGTTAATGATGTTACTTAATTGGGATTGAGTTGGAGGTACCTTCTCAATGTTTCAACCACCATGATAGTTAAATAAAATGTATTCCTTTGCAGTAGGAAAAAAATTGGCTTTTCACAAAACTGTAACCATAGAGCTTTCCACCAGCCATATATGCATATAGTATAGCATTATCATTGTTCATTGCTCTCTATGTGTTGCTTTGCCAGCATATTCTATGTGCTGACCCGTTTCGGGCTGCAACGTTTCATGTTGCAGACTTTTCAGACGACGAGTAAGGTGCCTTAGGTCGTGGTCTTATACTCAGTGATGCCGCTGGAGTTGATGGACTCACTTATCTTCCAAGTCTTCCGCTGTTATCATTATTAGATGGCCTTAAGCCATGTTTTCTTATACTTAATCTCTTCGGAGATATTCGATGTAATAAGTGTGTGATTGCTACTCTGTTATAAATCCTCCATTTGTACTGTGCGTGTCAGCATTACTGATCCAGGGATGACACTGGTGCACAGCAGCACAGACCATTTGAGGTCTGGTCGCTACACAAAACATCCATATGCTTATGGACGTGAGAGAGTCCCTAACTAGAGAGAGAGAGAGTGAAATAGAAAGAGTGAGTGAAAAAAGTGTGTGGGCATGTGTGAAAGAGACATGGACAACACTCGATAAAAGTCGAGAAAAAACGTGTGTGGCTTATGCAAACATATCACACATGCATCTTCGACAACGAAAGCAAGGTGAGGAGATAGTGTGTGGTTGTTTGCAACCGAGAGAGCAAGACCCCTAGCACGTGGCCAAGAGGGGTCTGACAAGCAAGGGAGAGAGGTCGAGAGAGACGTACGGAGAAAATGCAGACATGGGGAGGAGAGAGTGTATGTTTGTCATAGAGAGATCCCCTGGAGATCGTGATGGGACTACATGGGTGGGAGATCGAGTGACAACGTGTGTGCGCGATAGAAGATACCCCGAGAGATATCGAGATAGACGTATGGATGGAAGGAGACAATACGTGTGTTCCTGATGGCTAGTGAGAGATAATCCTACTTAGGGGGGGAGTCCTTGCGCCTATGATGGAGTGAGGGATTATGGTACTTATTAGGGGGTGCGTGTCACATAGAGAGAGAACAAGGGCGGAGAGTGTTGGATGGGTCTATATGTATAGCGCGAGCGAGACATGTGTATGTGTGAACCAGGGAAATATAAAGTTTGAGAGAGATTGAGGAGCCCCGATAAGGCTGAGTGGTGCGTCAGATAGCTGACAGGGGGAAAGAGATATTCCATCCGCACGATAATGCAGTGCATGTAATTTTTTTTAGAAGTCAAACTTTGGAAACTTTGATTAGGTTTACACAAATGTTATTTATATCTTCAATACCAAAGATAAATCATACGAAACTACATCTCATGGTGAATCTAATGGTATATGTTTGCCGTTCCAGATGTAATTGTTTTTCTCCACGTACATGGTCAAACTTTGTGATGTTTGACTTTTCAATAAATCAATATGCTATGGACCGAGGAGAGTGCCTAAGTCAAGAGGGATCAAGTGCGTGTGAAGGAGAAAGAGTAAGTGTGCAAAAAGAGTATGTGTGTGAAAGAGAAAGTGACAACAAACGATAAATTAGAGAGAGAGTGTGTTTTTTCGTTTCTTAGCGAACATATCACGCATGCATCTCCGAGATAGAAAAGCGAGGCGAGGAGATACATGAAGATAGCTAGTGTGTGATTGTTTGCAACGGAGAGAGACACCCCTATAGCACATGTCCAATAGAGGTCTGGCCAACAAGGAACAAAGGTCGAGAGGGACACATGGAGAACATGGACGCATGGGGAGGGCGAGAGGGTGTGTTTGTGATAGAGAGACCCCCTCGAGATCGTGAGGGGACTATATGGGTGGGAGATCGAGGGAGGTGCGTGCACGATAGAAAGATGCCCTGAGAGAAATCTAGATAGACCATGCACATGTTTGTGATGGAGACTAAGATTAGCTAGTCATATACATATAGGGGGGACTGCGTGTGCCTAGAATTGAGTGAGAGACCATCATACTTGGCTAGCTAGGCATGAGATTGTGTGTGTGTGCGTGTGAGATGGAGAGAGAACGAGGGAGAGAGATAGAGTTTTAGATGGGCCTATCGAGTGCGAGTGAGATATGCATGTGTATGTGTGACCCAGGTAGATGGAGAGTTTGAGAGAGAGGGGGAAGAGCTCCGAGACGACAGAGTGGTGCGTGAGAGAGTTACGGGCAACGAGCCAAGGAATTTGTGTGCGTACGATGAGTGCACCCAAGATATCTAGCTTGGACTAGAGAATCATACATAGTGTGCGAGAGAGACCTATAGATGGAGTATATATGCATGCGAACTAGAAAGACCCTCCCACGCACACACACAAAAGAGAGAGAGAGATGGAGAGAAAGAGAGAGGATCAACAAGGTTTGTGTGTTGGATGCTGCTACCTCTTGAGCACTGCGTTGGTTTTCCCTTGAAGAGGAAAGGGTGATGCAGTAAAGTAGCGTAAGTATTTCGCTCAGTTTTTGAGAGCCAAGGTATCAATCCAGTAGGAGACCACGCACGAGTACCTCGCACCTACACAAACAAATAAGAACCTCGCAACCAACGCGATAAAGGGGTTGTCAATCCCTCAACGGTCACTTACGAGAGTGAGATCTGATAGATATGATAAGATAATATTTTTGGTATTTTTATGATAAAGATGCAAAGTAAAATAGAAGGCAAAAAATAGCTAAGTGTTGGAAGATTAATATGATGGAAAATAGACCCGGGGGCCATAGGTTTCACTAGTGGCTTCTCTCAAGAGCATAAGTATTACGGTGGGTGAACGAATTACTGTTGAGCAATTGATATAATTGAGCATAGTTATGAGAATATCTAGGTATGATCATGTATATAGGCATCACGTCCGTGACAAGTAGACCGACTCCTGCCTGCATCTACTACTATTACTCCACACATCGACCGCTATCCAGCATGCATCTATAGTATTAAGTTCAAAAGAACAGAGTAATGCTTTAAGTAAGATGACATGATGTAGAGGGATAAACTCATGCAATATGATGTAAACCCCATCTTGTTATCCTCGATGGCAACAATACAATACGTGCCTTGCTGCCCCTGTTGTCACTGGGAAAGGACACCGCAAGATTGAACCCAAAGCTAAGCACTTCTCCCATTGCAAAGAAAGATCAATCTAGTAGGCCAAACCAAACTGATAATTCAAAGAGACTTGCAAAGATAACCAATCATACATAAAAGAATTCAGAGAAGATTCAAATATTGTTCATAGATAAACTTGATCATAAACCCACAATTCATCGGTCTCAACAAACACACCGCAAAAGAAGATTACATCGAATAGATCTCCACGAGAATCGTGGAGAACTTTGTATTGAGATCCAAAGAGAGAGAAGAAGCCATCTAGCTAATAACTATGGACCCGAAGGTCTGAGGTAAACTACTCACACATCATCGGAGAGGCTATGGTGTTTTTTAACACCTGAAACAGTAGGAGAGCCTCCTACTGTGTAATTAAATTAATAAATGAGAGGATTTACATATGGTTCTGTACATGTCGTCCCCTTTGGGGATGGTTAGGGGAAGGGAACAAATCAAAGAGTAGCTACAAAGGAGGTGAGAAAGGAGGTGTGTTTTTCTCCGACCCTACGAGTTAGAAGAGGTAGATCCTCTTTTAGTCTTGAAATCCAGGATGTTTTCATGGGTGTTATTCTTCTGAAGACTTTATTATTTCGTTCCTTCCAGATGCTCCATGCAGCTTGTAGAAATATTGCCATGAACATTGGCTTGTTCCATACAGTTTTAGCTGTGCTTATCCAATCCAATCGTGAACCTTGAGAACTCCAGCAGATGGCAATATCAGACCAGCAATCCTTGCTGAAGGCACAACCAAAGAAAAGATGTTCAAGTGTTTCTTCCACGTTGGACTCGCAAAGGGGGCAAGTATAGTCATTGCCAATGTCGTAGTGTCTTCGCTTCAGCATGTTTCTGGTGTTGAGTCTATCAGACAGAAGAAGCCACCCAAAAACCTTTATTTTCATTGTAACCTTAGACTTCCAAAGCCAGGTATAAGTTTGATGGGCCCGAACCTCCCTGAAGTAAAAGTTATAGTAGTTGCTGGCCGAGTACGTCTGAGTCGTCCAAGTACAGTTCCAGCTATCATTCCCCGAGAGGCTATCTTGTAGTTGAATGTCACGTACGAGACGTTGAAGATCTCTAGTCTCTGCATGCGCCTGTACCGAAAGCGGCAGATGAAACATTTCGCGCAAAGTCGTGGCCCCCAAGAAATCTCTAACAGGAATATCCTCCTGGGTGGCGAATGAGAAAGCCCGCGGGTGTGTTTCTGCCAGAATACCATCCGTCCAATGATCCTTCCAGAAGAGTATGTCATTCCCCGTGTGAACTTGGGCTTTGGTAATCCCTCGGTAGATTGGCATTAGTCTCATCACATCCCGCCACCAAAAAGACCCGCAGGGATCAGCTGCATGGGGGATCTTGCTGCTATAATACGTGTTCCATATGAGTTCCACCCAAGGCAGTCCCATCGGTTATAGAATTTGTGGAGGTATTTTAGCAGAAGTGCATCACTTTGTACCTTGAGATTAATGACACCGAGGCCTCCCGAAACCTTGGGTTGGCAGACCATGTCCCAAGCTGCAAGAGAGTTGCAAGAATCCCCATTCTCCGTTTTTTGGTCCATAAGCATTTGCGTCCGATTTTGTCCAGAAGTTCAATAATGCTCACTGGCAACTTGAGAGTACAAAGAGCGAAGATGATTAGGGAGGTTATGACCGAGTTGAGAAGTGATAATTTCCCCCCATAGGAGACCATGTTGAGTGTAGCAGAAAGCCTTCGTTCCACCCGACAGACAAGAGGGAAAAGATCTAGCACAGATGGCCTGGTCGTCCCCATAGGCAAACCGAGGTATGTGAAAGGCATTTTACCCACCACACACCCGAAGATGGTTGCAATGCAGTTGTACGTGTCTTCCTGACAGTTTATGGGGATCAAAGTTGACTTGTGGAAGTTTATTTTGAGACCAATAGAGGTTGCATAGTCCGAGAGAATGTCTTTGATGATCACTGCTTGCGTTGTGCATGCTGGCATGGCTAGAATAGTGTCGTCCGCGTATTGAATGACTGGGTAGTCCGTTTGATTGGTCGAGGGGAAAGGCAGCTGGATTGCTCCTCTAGTGTAGGCGTCATTGATTGCTGCTTGCAAGAGATCAGCCACCAATACAAACACCAGAGGTGAGAAGGGATCGCCTTGCCGGACCCCGCATTTACAATGGAATTGCCGTCCAGGTACACCGTTCAAGAGAACCGCAGATTTACCAGACCCAAAGATGCATTGCACCCAGCCAAGCCATTTGTCATTAAAGCCCATATTCTTCATTATTGTTAGCATGGCTGCATGATCAATAGTGTCGAACGCCTTGGCAAAATCAAGCTTGAGTAACACAATTTCTTTCTTAGAGGCCTGGCATTGGTAAATGTATTCAAATGCCCAAGCAAGGCAATCTTGGATAGTGCAGCCTTTGAGGAATCCATATTGGTTTTGATGAATTATACGTAGGATCACTCTTTGCAGGCGGTTGGCAAGTAGCTTGGTTATGACTTTGAGAGAGCAGTTTAGCAAAGTGATCGGTCTATAATCGTTGACTGATGATGGGGCATTATTTTTGGGTATTAACGTGATGAAACCATCATTAATGCTTTCAAGATTGAGAACCATCAAAAAATTGGATGCAGAGCTTATAGAAGTCATGCTTGATAATGTGCCAACAAGATTTCAGAAACGCACCGTTAAAGCCATCCGGGCCAGGTGCACAATCGGCTGGCATGAGCTTAATAACATTATCGATCTCTTCCGTGGTGAATGGAACAGTAAGCTCATCTAACCCATCAACTTTTTTAATAATTCTATCCAGATTGAATTTCATATCATGATGTGATGCCGAACCCAATCTTTGCTTGAACGTATTAAAGATGAGTGCCTCTTTTCCAGCATGATCCTCCACGATGGTGTCATTGTCATTGGTCAGGGAGGCAATGTTGTTAATTCTCATCCGTTCAGAGGCCATTGCTTCAAAGAACTTTGAATTCTCATCTCCGAATTTAACCCAACGTATAGTGCAACGTTTTTTCCAATATTGCTGCTGATAAGATAAGAGACGAAGAATATGTGACTTGAGAATCCTCCTAAAGTTTGCTTCTGGTAATGAGAGGCTATGGTGTTGACGTAGAAGCCCTCCATGATCAATGCCCCCTCCGGCAGGACGCCGGAAAAGGCCCCAAGATGGGATCTCACGGGTACAGAAGGTTGCGGCAGTGGAATTAGGTTTTCGTGGATGCTTCTGTTGGTTTGGGGGTACGTAGGTATATATAGGTGGAAGAAGTACGTCGGTGGAGCAACGTGGGCCCCACGAGGGTGGAGGGCGCGCCCAGGGGGGTAGGCGCGCCCCCTGCCTTGTGCTCTCCTAGTTGCTTTCTTGACGTAGGGTCCAAGTCCTCTGGATCATGTTCATTCCGAAAATCACGTTCCCGAAGGTTTCATTCCGTTTGGACTCCGTTTGATATTCTTTTTCTGTGAATCACTGAAATAGGCAAAAAATAGCAATTTGGGCTGGGCCTCCGGTTAATAGGTTAGTCCCAAAAATGATATAAAAGTGTATAATAAAGCCTGTTAAACATCCAAAACAGAATATAATATAGCATGGAACAATAAAAAATTATAGATACGTTGGAGACATATCAAGCATCCCCAAGCTTAATTCCTACTCGTCCTCGAGTAGGTAATGATAAAAACAGATTTTTTGATGTGGAATGCTACTTGGCATAATTTCAATGTAATTCTCTTAATTGTGGTATGAATGTCCAGATCCGAAAGATTCAAGACAAAAGTTTAATATTGACATAAAAATAATAATACTTCAAGCATACTAACTAAGCAATTATGTCTTCTCAAAATAACATGGCCAAAGAAAGTTATCCCTACAAAATCATATAGTCTGGCTATGCTCTATCTTCACCACACAAAGTATTTAAATCATGCACAACCCCGATGACAAGCCAAGCAATTGTTTCATACTTTTGGTGTTCTCAAACTTTTTCAATCTTCACGCAATACATGAGCGTGAGCCATGGACATAGCACTGTATGTGGAATAGATGGTGGTTGTGGAGAAGACAAACAGGGAGAAGATGGTCCCACATCAACTAGGCGTATCAACGGGCTATGGAGATGCCCATCAATATATATCAATGTGAGTGAGTAGGGATTGCCATGCAACGGATGCACTAGAGCTATAAGTATATGAAAGCTCAACAAAAGAAACTAAGTGGGTGTGCATCCAACTCGCTTGCTCACGAAGACCTAGGGCATTTTGAGGAAGCCCATCATTGGAATATACAAGCCAAGTTCTATAATGAAAAATTCCCACTAGTATATGAAAGTGATATCATAGGAGACTCTCTATCATGAAGATCATGGTGCTACTTTGAAGCACAAGTGTGGTAAAAGGATAGTAACATTGTCCCTTCTCTCTTTTTCTCTCATTTTTTATTTGGGCCTTTTCTCTTTTTTATGGCCTCTTTTTTTCGTCCGGAGTCTCATCCCGACTTATGGGGGAATCATAGTCTCCATCATCCTTTCCTCACTTGGGACAATGCTCTAAAAATGATGATCATCACACTTTTATTTACTTACAACTCAACAATTACAACTCAATACTTAGAAAAAAATATGACTCTATGTGAATGCCTCCGGCGGTGTACCGGGATATGCAATGAATCAAGAGTGACATGTATGAAAGAATTATGAACGGTGGCTTTGCCACAAATACGATGTCAACTACATGATCATGCGAGGCAATATGACAATGATGGAGCGTGTCATAGTAAACGGAACGGTAGTAAGTTGCATGGAAATATATCTCGGAATGGCTATGGAAATGCCATAATAGGTAGGTATTGTGGCTGTTTTGAGGAAGGTATATGGTGAGTGTATGATACCGGTGAAAAGTGCGCGGTATTAGAGAGGCTAGCAGTGGTGGAAGGAAGAGAGTGCGTATAATCCATGGACTCATCATTAGTCATAAAGAACTCATATACTTATTGCAAAAATCTACAAGTTATCAAAGCAAAGTATTACGCGCATGCTCCTAGGGGGATAGATTGGTAGGAAAAGACCATCGCTCGTCCCCGACCGCCACTCGTAAGGAAGACAATCAATAAATGAATCATGCTCCGACTTCATCACATAACGGTTCACCATACGTGCATGCTACGAGAATCACAAACTTTAACACAAGTATTTCTCAAATTCAAAACTACTCAACTAGCATGACTCTAATATCACCATCTTCATATCTCAAAACAATTATCAAGCATCAAACTTCTCATAGTATTCAACACACTCATAAGAACAAAAATTACTAATCTTGAATGCCTATCATAATTAAAGCAAATTACCATGCTGTTTCGTAGGACTCTCAAAATAATATAAGTGAAGCATGAGAGAACAATAGTTTCTATAAAACAAATCCACCACCGTGCTCTAAAAGATATAAGTGAAGCACTAGAGCAAAAACTATATAGCTGAAAAGATATAAGTGAAGCACATAGAGTATTCCAATGAATTCCGAATCATGCGTGTCTCTCTCAAGAGGTGTGTACAGCAAGGATGAATGTGGCAAACTAACAAATAAAGACTCAAATAATAGAAGACGCTCCAAGCAAAACACATATCATCTGGTGAATAAAAATATAGCTCCAAGTAAAGTTACCGATGGATGAGGACGAAAGAGGGGATGCCTTCCGGGGCATCCCCAAGCTTTGGCTTTTTGGTGTCCTTAGATTATCTTGGGGTGCCATGGGCATCCCCAAGCTTAGGCTCTTACCACTCCTTGTTCCATACTCCATCAAATCTTTACCCAAAACTTGAAAACTTCACAACACAAAACTCAACAGAAAATCTCGTGAGCTCCGTTAGCGAAAGAAAACAAAACACCACTTCAAGGTACTGTAATGAACTCATTATTTATTTATATTGGTGTTAAACCTACTGTATTCCAACTTCTCTATGGTTTATAAACTATTTTACTAGCCATAGATTCATCAAAATAAGCAAACAACACACGAAAAACAAAATCTGTCAAAAACAGAACAGTCTAGTAATCTATAACTAACGCAAACTTCTGGAACTCAAAAAATTCAGCCAAAATAGGACGACCTAGAAACTTTTTATTGATCAGCATCACTTGGAATCAATATTTTATCACGTTCTGGTGATTTTTAACAATTGCTTTCGTGAACAGAAAGTTTCTGGAATTTTCAGCAAGATCAAATAACTATCATCCAAGAAGATCCTATAGGTTTAACTTGGCACAAACACTGACTAAAACATAAAAACAAATCTAACCAGAGGCTAGATCAAATATTTATTCCTAAACAGAAGCAAAAAGCAAAAAAACTAAAATAAAATTGGGTTGCCTCCCAACAAGCGCTATCATTTAACGCCCCTAGCTAGGCATAAAAGCACGGATAGATCTAGGTATTGCCATAATAATAGGATAGATCATTAAAACTCATTTCATATTCTCTACGTTCAGCAGCAAGTTTTCTTTGAGGCAAGCAAAAGTAATCAAAAGGGCTAAATTTAATGGGACAAAAGTCCCCAAGATCAACTTTGGGAGGTATAGGTTCCTCCTTCGGCCCTTCGTATTGCACAATCAATTCATCATTATAAGAATTCTTCTGACAGAACTTTGTGAGCCTATACTCGAGAGAATATCCTAGCTCATTATTTCGAATAGCAAAATCATTATTATATTCAGAAATTCTATCAACTAGAACATTGGTAGGAACCTTTTTTCTAAGGTTTTCATTAAAAGCAACATAGTCTAGAGATTGAAAATGCATTATTTCCTCTTGATCAAAGAGGATTGCCTCTATGGGAGGACGCCCGGCGTCCACCCTATAGTGCGCAAAGATTTCTTTGGCCTCTTTTATTATAAATCTGAATTCATTAGCCAAGAAAATAGTAGCGGCATGCTTAACAGAAGAATGCTCAATATTAGAAAATTCTAAGAAAATCCTTTGGATGCAAGGATGCATGTGCATAAATTGTCTTTCAAGTTCAACCACAAGCATGGCGATAGCGTCCGCAAGACTACTAGTTCTATGAAGAATAGAACTACCCATAGAAGGCAAAGCACCGGCACAAGTAAAGAAATCTTGGATAACTCCTTTTCCAATAATATTACCACTACCAATTCGGAATTTTTTGTATGTAAGATAGGGGGTTCTTCAGCAAGAGCATCAGAATTTTATATTTTATTATTATTGTCCATATCGACAATAACTTCCCCAATTTCAGACATAATGGCAGAAAGTGCGAGGAGCAAAAAGAAAGAGGGAGGCGAATGGAAAAGAGAGGGCGAATAAAACGGCAAGGGTGAAGTGGGGGAGAGGAAAACGAGAGGCAAATGGCAAATAATGTAATGCGGGGAGATGAGTTTGTGATGGGTACTTGGTATGTCTTGACTTGACTTGACTTGACTTGGCGTAGATCTCCCCGGCAACGGTGCCAGAAATCCTTCTTGCTACCTCTTGAGCACTGCGTTGGTTTTCCCTTGAAGAGGAAAGGGTGATGCAGTAAAGTAGCGTAAGTATTTCCCTCAGTTTTTGAGAACCAAGGTATCAATCCAGTAGGAGACCACGCACGAGTCCCTCGCACCTACACAAACAAATATGAACCTCGCAACCAACGCGATAAAGGGGTTGTCAATCCTTCAACGGTCACTTACGAGAGTGAGATCTGATAGATATGATAAGATAATATTTTTGGTATTTTTATTATAAAGATGCAAAGTAAAATAGAAGGCAAAAAATAGCTAAGTGTTGGAAGATTAATATGATGGAAAATAGACCCGGGGGCCATAGGTTGCACTAGTGGCTTCTCTCAAGAGCAAAAGTATTACGGTGGGTGAACGAATTACTGTTGAGCAATTGATAGAATTGAGCATAGTTATGAGAATATCTAGGTATGATCATGTATATAGGCATCACGTCCGTAACAAGTAGACCGACTCCTGCCTGCATCTACTACTATTACTCCACACATTGACCGCTATCCAGCATGCATCTAGAGTATTAAGTTCAAAAGAACAGAGTAATGCTTTAAGTAAGATGACATGATGTAGAGGGATAAACTCATGCAATATGATGTAAACCCAATCTTGTTATCCTCGATGGCAACAATACAATACGTGCCTTGCTGCCCCTGCTGTCACTGGGAAAGGACACCGCAAGATTGAACCCAAAGCTAAGCACTTCTCCCATTGCAAAGAAAGATCAATCTAGTAGGCCAAACCAAACTGATAATTCGAAGAGACTTGCAAAGATAACCAATCATACATAAAATAATTCAGAGAAGATTCAAATATTGTTCATAGATAAACTTGATCATAAACCCACAATTCATCGGTCTCAACAAACACACCGCAAAAGAAGATTACATCGAATAGATCTCCACGAGAATCGTGGAGAACTTTGTATTGAGATCCAAAGAGAGAGAAGAAGCCATCTAGCTAATAACTATGGACCCGAAGGTCTGAGGTAAACTACTCACACATCATTGGAGAGGCTATGGTGTTGATGTAGAAGCCCTCCGTGATCAATGCCCCCTCCGGCAGGACGCCGGAAAAGGCCCCAAGATGGGATCTCACGGGTACAGAAGGTTGCGGCGGTGGAATTAGGTTTTCGTGGATGCTTCTATTGGTTTGGGGGTACGTAGGTATATATAGGACGAAGAAGTACGTCGGTGGAGCAACATGGGCCCCACGAGGGTGGAGGGCGCGCCCAGGGGGTAGGCGCGCCCCCTGCCTCGTGCACTCCTGATTGCTTTCTTGACGTAGGGTCCAAGTCCTCTGGATCAAGTTCGTTCCGAAAATCACGTTCCCGAAGGTTTCATTCCGTTTGGACTCCGTTTGATATTCTTTTTCTGCGAATCACTGAAGTAGGCAAAAAAATAGCAATTTGGGCTGGGCCTCCGGTTAATATATTAGTCCCAAAAATGATATAAAAGTGTATAATAAAGCCCGTTAAACATCCAAAACAGTATATAATATAGCATGGAACAATCAGAAATTATAGATACGTTGGAGATGTATCAGATGCATGCGACAGAATTGAAGATTGTCGGCGAGAGAGAGAGAGAGAGAGAGAGAGAGAGAGCAGGAGTACGGGAGAGGGGGAGGTCGCGTTTTATGCATCAAAGACTGATATAAACCATGTTTTGATATAAACTTGCATTCAAATATTTAAATTGGAGAACATGTTGTCTGCAATCCACACATGAACGGATATATGCGTATATCAAACAAGTTCATTAATTTGACTTTCAACATGTTCATGGAGTACTGTAATACTGTACAACATGCTATTCGATTGAGGTGTTCAATTTTGGATTTAGTTCACTATTTTGACCTGGTGAACGAGCTATTTCATTGAATCGAGATATTTCATTTTGGGTTTGATTCCCGTTTTTGAGTGGGTCAACTATTTGTCATATAGTAAATCGCTAGCAACGAGCATGTAAAAACACATTACTCCCGAGCATCATCTCTCCATCTAAAAAAGAAGTGGCAAGCTAATATTTCTAAATTTGATTCGAATCGACTTGGTAAGGTAGACGTGGATGCTCGTTCTCCCAAATTTTGAACGAACCGTTATACATCCTCTGCTCAGTGGAATTCGCCCGAGCAAATAAATGGGAGACGCGAAATTACCGTCCTATGTGGGAGACGCATTAATTGACCCGTTGTGCATCGAGGGTAGGTTCGTAACTTCATCCAAGCGCGCCTTCTCCTCGGCCGAAATGACATGTGCTGAATAATTCAGAAACCATGGTCGGCAAAACACGCTCTCCTCGCCCGAAATAGCTCGCGCCCACTATTTCAAAACACTCTCTCCTCGCCCGAATTCGCTCGCGCCCACTATATTTCAAAACACGCCCTCCTCGCCCGAAATCGCTCCCGCCCACTATTTGGGGAGAAGCAAAGTTACTCTACTATCCCCGACCCTCAGTACACAGACCCAAGCCGAGAAGCCTAAAGGCAGGGGTAGAATTGTAACTCCCCCTCACATTTCAGACAAATGCGTCCGTAAAACATGGTTCCACTCCCCTCCCAATTCCCCCCTCCATTCATACCTCGTGGGCGCCAAATCACCTTCTCCCCGGAAGCTCCCTTCTCCCGAGCCGCGAAACCTCAGCCCCTCCTCCATGGCGCCCCCACCGCACCAATTTCACAGCCGCCCTCCTCCCTAATGCCGGAGACGCTGTCCATTTGCCGTCATGCACTGGGCCGTGTGCCTCTTACTTCGTGCTGCTGGAGCTGCCTCGACGACGGCCGCGTGAACCGTACCGGAGCCGATTCACCGCCGCCGTTGTTCACGGGGCCGGAGCGGCTCCAACTTCGGATCCGTCCAGAGTCCCGGCGCTGCTTCCCCGTAGCCATCGACCGTCGCGACGTCGATGTTTCCCTGCCGCCGGTGGCCACCACAACCGCGTCGGCCTCACCGACTCGGCAGCTGGACCTGCCTACTTCACCATGCCGCCAGATAGATCGCACCCTCATCTCAAATCACTTTATTTAGGCATCAGTTGTCTGAATTTTTATTCTGGGCCAATCGATTCCCAATGGGAAGCAGCACCCCTCGAGGCGGTGGAGCTCCTAGGCTGCCGGTTGGCTGGTGTCTAACATAAGGGTGTGGGGCCGCAAGTTCGCCGCGGAAGCAGCGCTTAGATGGCTATCTTAGAGTTGTGTGGGTTCAAGGTACTGCCGCCGCCAGATCTGGATGACGGGGAGTCTTTGTGGATTGGCCCAGGGGCGGCGCAACCACGGCAGTGCGGTGGGGCGGGGAGCGGGGTTTTGGCCGGGGCCACGGACGGCGGAGGCAAGCTGCTCTGCCGTTGGTCGCTGGCTCTTCGGGGAAGATTCCTAACAGTGTCAGCCGGGAGGCACAAGACGGCCATCAAGCCATCCGGCGTAGATCGGACAGTACCAGAATAAAATAAAATCGTGTGACCCCAATTTACTCAGTCAATAGACGTGTGACCACTCTCGTACCTTGGTGTTGATCTCTTAGTGTATTTCTTCAGATCAAAGAGATGTGTCGTTCTTAACATTATGCGTTATCTGCATCTTCAGCCACACCGTCTTTCGACTCACCGCAGCTGCTCCAACAAGGGAAGCATACACCAGAAGGGAGCTATAGTCCCCACTCAACAGTTCCCTGCATCGAATGCGCGTGCCCGACATGGACAACCACAACAACTGCAGGGCCATCGACAAGTCAGCACATGATGCTCACTCCTATGGATGGCGGCCAGATAGGTTGTACCCTCATCTTACTTGTGTGCAACATTTATGGCTTTGTTATTCATCTAAGCATGGAAAATAGATTATCACATTTCACTGTATATTCATGCTGATCTCTTACGGGTCTTGTTCAGGAGTTAACGCTGTTCCATAGTTCAGCTAAGATACTTGTTCTTTAGGTAACGATGTTCCATAGTTATCATCCATCAGCCAATGCTATCCCATGGGCTGGTGATTATAGTATTATACCACTTCTAGTATTACCTATGTTGTTCTTTAATACTTTTGTGTGCCATCTAGTTAATCTCGAGTACAAACGATACATATTCTGTAGCTTTCATCTGTGTCCTCCCTTTAGTTTTTGAGACCTGTTGCTGCTAGTTAACCCCAGTCCTACTATTTATGTCGTCTCCTACAGGCACTCATTACATAAATCTAACTACTAGTTGTCTTCCATGCATGTCAGATATAATTGCACACACTGATATATCCACAAGAACCTCATGGAGCAATGTAAAGGCCAATAAACTTGATGTCAATGATACCCAATATGATGGAACATGTAAAGGCAGTTCTTCAGAAGACTTGCAGAAAGATGTTGAATCCTCTTCACCCCACAAGGTCCTTGCTCTAACTTAGCCCGTGATATGGGTACAACATGCATATAATGTCCTGGAGTGTATCTACTCTATTGCAATGCCATGTGCTTAGCATGCTGATCATGCATGTAAATATGTCATGCCTTCCTGTTTTTCAGTACCTATTCCATTCATGATAACATGTTTTCAAATTCAAGTACTGTCATTCTACTCTATCGCAATGCCATCTGCTTAATTTGGACATCATGCTTCTGAATATCTTATGCATTGTTATTCATCAGTATGTACTTCATGTGTCTACCATACCATGTTTTTTTACATTGAAGTGTTGTTATAGTGCTCTGTTGCAATGCCATCTTAGTTTCCCAATCATACACGTGTATGTTGCCTTAGTTTTTTCTATACGTATGCCGCTAGCATACAGTTTTACATTCAACTAGTGTTTTTTTTACTGTGTTCTCCTGTCGTATCCCTAGCTCTTACACCATACTCCCTCCGTTCGGATTACATGTTGCCGAAATGGATAAAAAAGGATGTATCTAGAACTGAAATACGCCTAGACCCATCCATTTTTTCGGATGGAGGGAATACATGTCAATATGTCATGCCTTTCTATTCTTCAGTACCTATTCCATCTCTCTGCTGTAGCATGTTTTATAATTGAAGCACCATTCTTCTATACAAGGCATGCAAGGGGAAGACGACTATGTTAGAATCTGAAGGGTTACAAACCAGGTCTTTGCAAAAGATCCAAACGCCAGGAGATAATAAACCAACTCCAGTTTTTATAGATACTGCTCCTGCACAGAGAAACCCAACTCCTACTGATAATAAGCAGATTCCAGTGGCCAAAGAACTAGTCCGCTCCACTCCAGCAAAAATATGTCAACTCCATTCTAAGAAGCGTGTGCATATCCTTGCATCATGAAATTTTATAGCATGCTGATCATATTTTCTACATGTTTCTTACCCATCTCTCTTTTAGAAAATAAGCTTAACAGATAGAAGAATTTCTGCACTGGTATCATTTGTGAGGAAAGATTCTTGCAGGAATTCTCTGTACTCCAATGCAGATGTAAGTACTTGTTGTATATCACTATAGTTTTACATCAGCGTGTATTTTGTTAATCGGTGGGAATCCAACCTTTATCTGATCTAAATTTAGTTGTAGCAAAATGTATGATTAAAGGCCACAATGTTGATTTTTGTAAGGAAAACTGCCTGGTAGTTTTGCATCCTAAGCTGCATGAGTGTACTATCTCATATTAGTGGGTTTGATTACTTTGGTTCTGCAGTGGGTTTTCAGTGTTTTTTTACTATGTTGTCCTGTCGTATCCCTAGCTCTTACATCATACTCCCTCCGTCCGGATTACATGTCGCAGAAATGGATAAAACTGGATGTATCTAGAACTGAAATACGCCTAGACCCATCCATTTATTTCCGGATGGAGGGAATACATGTCAATATGTCATCCTTTCTATTCTTCAGTACCTATTCCATCTCTGCTGTAGCATGTTTTATAATTGAAGCACCATTCTTCTATATAAGGCATGCAAGGGGAAGACGACTATGTTAGAATCTGAAGGGTTACAAACCAGGTCTTTGCAAAAGATCCAAATGCTAGGAGATAATAAACCAACTCCATTTTTCATAGATACCGCTCCAGCACAGAGAAACCCAACTCCCACTGATAATAAGCAGATTCCAGTGGCCAAAGAACTAGTCCGCTCCAGTCCAGCAAAAGAATGTCTACTCCATTCTAAGAAGTGTGTGCGTATCCTTGCATCATGAAATTTTATAGCATTCTGATCATATTTTCTACATGTTTCTTACCCATCTCTCTTTTAGAAAATAAGGTTAAATGATAGAAGATTTCCTTCATTGGCATTGTATTCGAGGAAAATATCTTGCGGGAATTCTCTGTGCTCCAATGCTGATGTAAGTACCTGTTGTATATCACTATATTTTTACATCAGCATGTATTTTGTTAATCAGCGTGAATCCAACCTTTGCCTGATCTAAAATTAGTTGTAGAAAAATGTTAAAGGCGCCAATGTTGATTTTTGTAAAGAAAACTGCCTGGTAGTTTTGCATACTGAGCTGCATGAGTGTACTATCTCATATCATGCACATTACTGAATTGTAGTGCTGCTCTGGTTGTCCATTCATTCATTGTGTCAATGTTGCTTTCGTATTACCTTACCTGGCTGATGATAGCTGTGCCATATTGTGTTAATTTGGTGTTGGCTAGTTGCCCAAACGTTCTTTGTGCCAATGTTGCTTTCCTATTATCTGACTTGGCCAATGATAGCAATGCTAGTGTCTTAATTTGGTGCAGGCTGCTGAAGATAAAAAGACAAACTCTGAAAACAGCAAGACAACCCCATTGTTTCTTTCCAATAAATCTAGGCCTGGTAATATGCCAATAACTCATGATTAATCTGTTTGGTTCCCCTCCTAATTTATGTTATGATGCAGTGGTCGAGACACTCTCCACTATCAATAATACAAGCCTGCCAAAATTGTCATTTGAATCTGTTCAGTATCCTCTGTCTCGAATGCAACAGAAAAAATGTATGTTTGTGAACCAATTAATGGCTGAAGGAATGATGGAAATGGTGGAGGAATCAGAGGTGCAGAAACGTGCGACACAACAACTGATCAATGTTTTCAGAGACAGTGTAGCAAAGCAGCAAGAACTTGCCCACATGCTTATGGGCGTCATCCGTGCTGAGGTTGCAGATTGTGACGTTGTAGATCGTTAGGTTCTGTTCATTTATCTGCACTGGCATCAATCTTTGATTGCCCAGTGGATGTAATTTCTTGTAATATATGCTGGATGTGCAACGTTTTTCCCTGTATGTCGTACCTTTGCTTGATCGTTTTTCGTCTTGTGCATAATTGCTCGTCGTAATGGGCTCAAATTATCTAATTTGGCCTAAAGACATGTACGAACTTTAGTGGGCCCATTAAGTTAATAGGCCGTTACCAGGCCGAAAGTTAATGGTCGGCCCTCTTAACTCCCGGGTCGTTAACAGGCTGACATCGAAGCGGGCAACAGGTGGGCCCAATTGATTTCACGTGCCGTTAACAGGCCGTTACTAAGTTCGGGCTACATATGGCCCAACTATACTGTGGGCCTTTAGCAGGCCGAAAGAGACAGCGGGCTTGTACTGGACCATGAAGAGCATGGGCCGCTAAGAGGCCGAAAGTCAGGTCGTATTGTAAATGGCCCAACTGTGTTGTGGGCCTTTAGCAGGCCGAAAGAGAAACCGGGCTGGTATTGGACCATGAAGGGCATGGGCCGTTAAAAGGCCAAAACTCAGGTCCGACTACAAATGGCCCAACTCATTTATGGTCCGTTAACAGGCTGAAAGGCACATAGGGCCGGGAATTGGCCCAACACTTAAATGGGTCGCTAAAAGGCCAAAACTCAGGTCCGACTACAAATGGCCCAACAGATATATGGGCCGTCACCAGGCTGAAAGACACACCGGGCCGGAAAATGGCCCAACACTTAAATGGGTCGCTAAAAGGCCGAAACTCAGGTCGGACTACAAATAGCCCAACTGATTTATGGGCCGTCAACAGGCTGAAAGACACACCGGGCCGGAAATTAGCACAATATTTAAATGGGTCGCTAAAAGGCCGAAAGATGTACATCATGAAAATTGGCTGCTACCTCTTGAGCACTGCGTTGGTTTTCCCTTGAAGAGGAAAGGGTGATGCAGTAAAGTAGCGTAAGTATTTCCCTCAGTTTTTGAGAACCAAGGTATCAATCCAGTAGGAGACCACGCTCGAGTCCCACGCACCTACACAAACAAATAAGAACATCGCAACCAACGCGATAAAGGGGTTGTCAATCCCTTCACGGTCACTTACGAGAGTGAGATCTGATAGATATGATAAAGTAATATTTTTGGTATTTTTATAGTAAAGAGAAATAAAGATGCAAGTAAAATAAATGGCAAAAGAAATAGCTAAGTGTTGGAAGATTAATATGATGAAAAATAGACTCGGGGGCCATAGGTTTCACTAGTGGCTTCTCTCAAGAGCAGAAGTATTACGGTGGGTGAACAAATTACTGTCGAGCAATTGATAGAATTGAGCATAGTTATGAGAATATCTAGGTATAATCATGTATATAGGCATCACGTCCGCGACAAGTAGACCGAAATGATTCTGCATCTACTACTATTACTCCACACATCGACCGATATCCAGCATGCATCTAGAGTATTAAGTTCATAAGAACAGAGTGATGCTTTAAGTAAGATGACATGATGTAGAGGGATAAACTCATGCAATATGATATAAACCCCATATTTTTATCCTCGATGGCAACAATACAATACGTGCCTTGTTGCCCCTGCTGTCACTGGGAAAGGACACCGCAAGATTGAACCCAAAGCTAAGCACTTCTCCCATTGCAAGAAAGATCAATCTAGTAGGCCAAACCAAACTAATAATTCGAAGAGACTTGCAAAGATAACCAATCATACATAAAGAATCCAGAGGAGATTCAAATATTGTTCATAGATAAACTTGATCATAAACCCACAATTCATCGGTCTTGACAAACACACCGCAAAAGAAGATTACATCGAATAAATCTCCAAGAAAATCGAGGAGAACTTTGTATTGAGATCCAAAGAGAGAGAGGAAGCCATCTAGCTAATAACTATGGACCTGAAGGTCTGAGGTAAACTACTCACACATCATCGGAGAGGCTACGGTGTTGATGTAGAAGCCCTCCGTGATCAATGCCCCCTCCGGCAGGACGCCGGAAAAGGCCCCAAGATGGGATCTCACGGGTACAGAAGGTTGCGGTGGTGGAATTAGGTTTTCGTGGATGCCTCTGATGGTTTGGGGGTATGTAGGTATATATAGGAGGAAGAAGTACGTCGGTGGTGCAATGTTGGCCCCACGAGGGTGGAGGGCGCGCCTGGGGGGGTAGGCGCGCCCCCTGCCTCGTGCTCTCCTCGTTGCTTTTTTATGTGGACTCCAAGTCCTCTAGATCACGTTTGTTCCGAAAATCATGTTCCCGAAGGTTTCATTCCGTTTGGACTCCGTTTGATATTCTTTTTCTGCGAAACACTGAAATAGGCAAAAAAAACAGCAATTTGGGCTAGGCCTCCGGTTAATAGGTTAGTCCCAAAAATAATATAAAAGTGTATAATAAAGCCCATTAAACATCCAAAATAGAATATAATATAGCATGGAACAATAAAAAATTATAGATACGTTGGAGACGTATCAAGCATCCCCTAGCTTAATTCCTGCTCGTCCTCGAGTAGGTAAATGATAAAAACAGAAATTTTGATGTGGAATGCTACTTAGCATAATTTCAATGTAGTTCTTCTTATTGTGGCACGAATGTTCAGATTCGATATGATTCAAGATAAAAGTTTAATGTTGACATAAAAACAATAATACTTCAAGCATGCTAACCAAGCAATTATGTCTTATCAAAATAACATAGCCAAAGCAAGTTATCCCTACAAAATCATATAGTCTGGCTATGCTCCATCTTCCCCACACAAAATATTCATATCATGTACAACCCCGGTTTTAGCCAAGCAGTTGGTTCATACTTTTTAGCGCGCTTCAGCCTTTTCAACTTTTACGCAATACATGAGCGCAAGCCATGGATATAACACTATGTTGGAATAAGGTATAATGATAGGGGTTATGTGGGAAGACAAAAAAGGAGAAAGTCTCACATCGAAGAGGCTAATCACTAGTAAAAAAATACACTTCCGTGATGATACGTGTTTGTCACAGTAGGTCGCGTTTTTTTTCATGTATGTACATCCATGACGATTTTATGACAGAATCAAGATAGTCATACCTGTGCTGTCGTAGAAGTGTTCCATGACATTACCAAAATTATCATCACGGAAGTGTCCACTTCCATGACGATAAATCGCGCATCACAGAAGTGCTTTCATCAAGGGTGACCGACACGTGGCATCCACCATAACGGAATGCCGTTAAGCTATCGGGTTGGGTTTTGGATCCGATAACTCACGGCTCATGGCAAGAGTCGGCCCATTACTGGCCTGTTCCCCTAATGGGCCAAATTCGGCCCATGGCAAGAGTCGGCCCGTTACTATCCTGTTAAAATTTCCACGTGTAAAATTCTTATTGGCCAGACGAAACACGTGTCAGCTCGTTAGTGGGCCAGATAGGCGCCTATGATATGTCGACACGTGCCACGGCCCACCACTGGCCCATTTAGCTTACAAAGCCGGCCCGTTTGACTTGGTCAAAAGTTAACGGGCTGCCATGAAAAACCTGTTAACGGTCTCTTCGCAAATAGCCCATTTTACGGCCCGTTAACTCACGGCCCGTTAGGCCCTAAAGGAAATCGGCCCAACAACGTCATGTGGGCCGTCGAATATAACACTAGCCCATTTCACTTTCAGCCCATGTATGGCCCGCGACGTCTTTCGGCCCATATGAGGCCTTCGTATCTTTCGGCCCTTTACAGGCCCATGGTGACTCTAGCCCATAATGAACAGTAATTTTCTTTATACCTGTTAACGGCCCGTGATTTACATGGGCCGTTTCCAGCCCGTGTTAGCATTCGGCCTATTGACGGCCCATACGTTCTTGGGCTCCTTTTCGGCCCTCGATTACTTCCGGCCCGTTACTGGCCTGTTCCCCTAATGGGCCAAATTCGGCCCATGGCAAGAGTCGGCCCGTTACTGGCCTGTTCCCCTAATGGGCCAAATTCGGCCCATGGCAAGAGTCGGCCCATTACTGTCCTGTTACCCTAATGGGCCAAATTCGGCCCATGGCAAGAGTCGGCCCGTTTCTGGCATGTTAACCCGTTGCGCCGTTTCCAGCCCGTCCTATATTCGGGGCCATTAACGACCCATTATGCCTGTGACAGAATTAAGCCTTTGCTGTCCTACGGCCTGTTAACGGCCTGTTACCGTGCTGGGCCGATACCAATTACACCCGATTACGGCCCATGTAGACCCATTTATCCGACGGCCTGAGGCCCACCGATTATAGGCCCATTTATCGACGGCCCGTAGGAGACCCATGGATCCTACGGCCCGTATATGGCCCATGGTAGTTGCGGCCACTAGCAAACCAGGGAAAAAGAAGACTAGGAAATAAATAAGGCCGAAACTAACGCTAGGCTATTAAGGCGATTGCACAGATTACATCCACTCGGCATCAAAGATCGCCACCAGTGCAAATATAGGGAACACCCTACACTATACAAAAATGGCTTGCTGTTTTCTTCAGCCGGTGGCTGCACGTTAAGAATAAATTTTGTATCACACCAAAACAAATTACAACTATATAACAAAAGGAAGGTTGGCATAAAACTTAACAATCTAGCAGATAAATGCACCACCAGAAGTTCAGAAGCTCAGTTCAATTGACCTGACTGTTACGTTTTCATGTTGTATTGTCCGATGGAGCACCATAACCCTCGCCTTCATTTCCCCTAGGCTCCTGAACAACATAGCAAATGTCTGATAGTCTGGTTTCAAAACAATGCATATCTTGACGACATTGAGCAATGTTTCTCCTTGTTTCACAAAGGGTCTCTGTTAGGGAATGGACTTGTGTCTAGAGCGCAGATACAACATTGCTTTGAGCTTCCATATCTTGATCATGAGGCAGTTTGGACGATATTGCCTTAACAACCAACCCAGTATTACGCAGGAACGTGCTTTTGGCACTGTTAGTGGACAGGTACTGACCCACTACAGCAAGAGCTGACATTGCGGTTATAGTTGCCTCGCCACCTTCAAAAGGTTGTGGTTCCACCATTTTTTCCATAGCTCACTGAAAAGTTGAGGTTTTACATTAGTAGTACCAGAACAGAAGATATTAAGGAGGCAGCAAAACCAAACAAAATAGCTTTGGTCTATATACAGAACTTATTCTGGTGAACCCATGTAAAATACTAGTTGTATTTTAAAGTACATAATAAAACCAGGTTCCAAACATATGACCATGTACCATCGCTAATGTATTGTCTATTTCTTCACATTGTATTGAGGGCTAAGGATAAAGAGACGAAGTTTATAATATGGTAAGCATAGTATGACATCATTCATATCACAAAACAACTGAGAACAGACAAACAGGCAATTGTAACATTGTGTGGGCAAGTCCAGCACGGAACTAGATTACGGGTCAAGATCAAAGGAACATCACTCCTCTCTTTTAAACCTTGTAAGGTGCAATGATACGCTAAGACAATTGTGTATAAAATTGAAAAGAGTAATAGACATTGGCTGCAAACCATGCAGTTCAAGGCACAAGTCAGAGTAAGTAGTAGTTAAAAGGCATGAGGATTAAGGACTTACAACAGCGGCTTCGACTGGTGTAGTCATGCCCTTCTTCTTGCTGGTGTGACAGTCCTTGAAGATTTCCACAGCATTTGGTTCAGGTACTTTTTGGTCCTTGCGGGCTTTCCTCTGCATTTCGAACAAGTCAATATAGATCTGATAATATGGTACAGCGAAAAGAGTGAAAAAGCAGCTAATTACAAGAGCCTCACAGTGTGCAATATAGCTACGAGATCCTGTCGTCTGTTGGAATTTCACTTTCGTACGGTTGGCCTTGTTCTTTGAACAGTTCACCTACAAGAAGATATATTTGTGTGGCACATGCATAAATAGGACTTCAACATGTGATCTGATCACATATATATAATGTACCTGATACTTCGGATCAGACCAGTGTTTAACAAGGCCCCTCCAGTCTTCATCCGATATATTTTCCACTGGAGATGTTTGGGAAAGTTCACTGTTAGCCTTCCCTTCAAAGTGAGTTTTCCTCAAGTTATACCGATACTGTCGCAGAGCAGACTTCAAAACATGGGTGCAAGCTTGTCTGGTTGCATCATCTTGGCTATCCAACTTGAACCTCATCTGTTGAAAATTATGGGAGTCTCATTATCAGCAACCTAGAAAGTATGGGACAGAGCAAGACGATATTACTAGTTTCCATACATAACCATACTTACAGATAAATGGTCATGGAAGGTGTTGAACTGGGTTTCGTCTTTGTCATTCATGTACTGAATCCATGTTGGGAGGATACGTACATGACACCTAACGGCAACCGCTGCCTCTGATACTAACTTGGCTGACTCTGTAGCATCACGTGGCCTTTTTAAACCTGCCTCAAAACGGATCTCCATTCTTCCTCCTCTAGATTTAGTTAACCTATCGAGCATTATCCCTGATGTTTATTTCCTCTTGCGCCTAGGTGCTAGTCCAACAACGAACATAGGAAGTGTTAGTGTACATCAAACTGTGAGACTACATATAAAGAAGCATGCAACTGTAACTTGACTCCAGCAACTACCTTCTTGCTGTTGAAGCTCACAAGGTTCATCTGATATTGCCAACTCGTCTTGTGTAAAGAGTGCTTGGGAAGTAGTGTCAGGTGGCAAGGGAGCTTGGGAACGTGCTGCTAGCTCAGTTGACGCACGAGTAAGTCGTGAAGCTGGTAGTACTGTGGTAGGTGTTGCAAGAACTAGGGCTGTCTCTGCTTGTTTGGTGGCAGCTATTTGTTTCTGTTTGGCTTTTTTTGCAACTCGTGTAGCATGGGATGTCGTGTTTGTAGAATTTTCCGCTGGACTTTGACCTTCTATTGCACCATCAATACCAGCAGAATCTGCAGGATTCATCCTCTTCTCATTCCCTGCCATTCTGTGTTTCTTCCTCTTTCTCTGTGCCATGTTAAGTCAAGCCGACAAGAAAAACGAATAACAATTTAGTTCCTCAGAACAAATTGATGCGTGATGCAGACGAACTGAACTTTGATGTTAGACAACCACATGATAGGAGGATGTAATATGTATGAAAAACAGGACGGAAGAGATAACCAGAACTATGATGTGTAAACTAAGAAGAAGACATTTCACCAAATTAGAAGCAATGCAATGGAAGGTAGACACCATATGAAAGATGCTACAAATATCGCTCTGCCAAGTTAACAGTGTCTCATCATAAATGGCGTTTAAACAAATGTGAAGCAGTACAAGAAATAAATCATATGCAAGATGCAAACAACATCACACTACCATGTTAGAGGTCTCTCGTCATTAGTGCCATTGCATATTCACAGCTTATGATGTGTAAACTAAGGAGAAGGCATTTCAACAAATTAGAAGGAATGAAAGCTAGACACCATATGAAAGATGCAACGAATATCACTCTACCAAGTTAAAACTGTCTCGTCATAAGTGCCATTTCAACAAATTAGTAGTACAAGCTAGAAAAGAATGTGAGATGTAACCTATATCACACTCCGAAGTCAAACGTGTCTTATGATAAGTGATTGTTGCAGGTTACATAACAGTAGTAATTTGATGTGAGAACATGGTGTGATAGACAGATATTGTATGTTCTAGAAACAAGAACACGTGTCTTATTCAAGTATAATATGTAAAGTAAGCAGATGGAATTCAACAAAATTAGAAGCAATACAAGCTAGACATCACACATAACATGCAACCACATATAACAGTGCCAAGTTAGAGGGAGCACCGGTGATTCTGCACTAGGGGAGACGTGCTCATCATAAACACAGCTTTGTTGAGTGTCTATGCATGTGTTGTCTTGGAAATCATCTTGGGGGTGTGGAGGAGTAGAAACTGTAGAGGCCCTCCGTTCGGAAGGAGCACCTTTATCCGCTGCCTTACTAACTTCCTTCCGCTTTATTGATTTTGAATTGTCAAGTAAAACCGACAAGAAAAAGCAATAAAATTCTCTCTTCAGAACTCATTCATGCATGATACTGACAATCACTACTTTGATGTAAGGCAAACACATGATACCAGGATGGAATATGTACGAAAAACAGGACGGCATGGCATGTTCACAACTGTTTGTGTAAACTAAGCAGAAACCATTCCAGCAAATAAGAAGCAATGCAAGCTAGACACCACATGAAAGATGCAACCAATATGACTCTGCCAAGTTAAAAGCGTCCCATCATAAATGGAATTTCAACAAATTAGAAGCAGCGCATGCTATAAATCATATGAAAGATGCAACTAATATCGCACTGCATATACTAAAGGTGTCTCGTCATGTTGATTGATGCGGGATACAAAAAAACAATAGTTTTATGTAAGGACATGCTTAATAGACAGATGTACTATGTACTAAATACAGGAAGGCATGTCACATTAACAGGTATAATGTATAAGCTAAGCAGACTAGCACATGCAGTTTAACCAAATTGGAAGAATTACAATCTAGACACCATATGCAACATGCAACCACACATCACGCTGCCAAGTTAGAGCAAGCACCTGCGATGCTAGTGTAGGGGAAATGCTGTAATCAACTACAGAGCTATGTTCACTATCTTCATCTAGCATTTCTGTTTCTTGAGAATCATGTCGGGAAGCTGACGCTGCATTCTTTAAATGAGGAGTAGTCCCCTTGCCTGCCTGCCTCGTCATAAGTGATTGATGAGGGATACACAAGAACATTAGTTTGATGTAAGAACATGGTTAATACACAGATGTACTAGTATGTACCAAAAACAGAAAGGCATGTCATATTCAAAGGTATAATGTGTAAGCTAGGCAGATGCAATTTAACCAAATTGGAAGCAATACAAGCTAGACATCCGGCTGGAGTGGTGAGCATGATCATCTAGGACCTGAGAGCCTAGTGGGAGGCGGGTTGCTTCGCCACCATCGCAGCTTTTTAGTTGGCTTCCAGGTGATGCCTATATTTGCTGGGCTTGTCACTGGCTCGGCCAGTGCCCTGACTAGCTATTTGTCTTCTGGTGCTCACGGGATGGTGGTTCATGTAAAAAAATATCTTTCCTTATCTCACCGACTTCGGCCTTTCGAATACAAGCTAGACACCATATGGAACATGCAACCACATATGACACCGCGAAGTTAAAGCAAGCACCTGGGATGGTGGTTCATTGCGAGCGAGGTCATCAACTCCAGAGCTACGTTTACCATCTCCATCTGCTGACACTGCACCCTTTATAGCGCTGTAACGTGTCTTGCCTACCCGCATACGAAGCTAGAGCGACTTCTCTCTTTTCTTTTTGGCTTCTCTCATGGCAGCAGAGTCTGAAATACCCTTGCATAAAAACACAATAGTGAGAGTAAGGGTGAAGTGTGTGCAAAACTAGTGCACTGTAAAAGTAGCAGATAGCAGGTGGCTGAAAAATAAATGACAGGAGACATATGATAGCTCTACAACATTGCATGGCAAACGAAATTAGATTCTACTCCGTATGATTTTGTAATATATGAGCACAGGAAATGCAGGTACTCCTCCAGCACACCACCACATGTGGTCATATCTAAGATAACAGTCGACTGAAAATAAATAGGTCAGTCGATTTTTTTAATGAACCGTCCGATCTATAAGGAACGGGCAGATGGCCTTCGTCTACCTCCCGCCAGTCACTGTTGACGATCTTTCTCGAACCGCCAGCGACCACCAGCCCAGACCCCTGCCTCCGCCGCCCTGCCCTCCCATCGACCTCACACCACCGCCGTGCTTGGCAGCGCCCCCAGGCCATCCCTTTAATCCCGGCCGACCTCCAGATCAGGCGCCAGTAGCTCTAGGCCGCACACGCCCCTAAGATAAACACCAAGGCGCTGCTTCCCCGGCGTAATAGGCGTACTAGCGCCTGTTACGCCGGGGAATGCTTCCGTTAATTGGCAATCAACTGGCCAGAAATTGAAATTCAGGGGGGCGACGGACCTATAGCTAAGGTGAAATAGTATATGAGGAGAAACCTTGTGCATCGCGAGTTACTAGGAACATCTAGTATCAAGAAGAAGCGGTCAACTAGTGTCTTCTGTGGGATGAATACCATGCAAGCAGAGACGTAAGATTTGCACGAATAAGGGAAGAGGAGTACCTTTTTCGGTTGCCGGTGTGGTCACCTCCACATGTCGCGCCGATCTTCTTCTTTTTACCGGGGAAACCGATGTTCTGGAGGGTGCAGGCTTGGACGAACCCATGGCCAAATTGTTGACTGTGTTGCCGTGGCCGTATGTCGGCGGAGGGGAAGCAGATCCGAGGCGGCGAAGGACGGCGTAGCAGGAACAGCTCCGGTGCGGTGGAGGGTGGCGAAGTTGGAGCGGCAGCGGTGAGGCGCAGGACGGCGTGGTTGAACTGGCTCGGGTACGGACGGCTCGGCCTCGGCTTCAACTACTAGCCGTGGAGGGCGTTGCGGTTGAGGTTGCAGTGGACAACGATGTCGGGGTATCGGCTCCGGCGTGATGGAGGAGGGCGGCGGTTGATGGGTGGGATGGGGTGGCGGACGGAGGATGTCGGGGTTTTGCGACTGGTGGAGAGGTAGTTCTGGCGCCCACGGAGTATGAATGGGGAATCGGACGGGTGGGGGAACCATGTTTCGGTCTGGGACGCGCTTGTTTTTGGCTTTTTTTAACAGAAGATGGGACGCGCTTGTTTGAAATTTAGGGAAAGTACAAACTTTGCCCCCTCTTAAATTTCGGACCTACTGTGGGTCGGGGGTAGGATGGTAATCCCAGATGTCCCAAATAGTGGGCGGGAGCGATTTCGGCCACCGCATGTGTGCTTAGGCGGCCATTGTGTATGAATGTTTTTCGGATGCGGTTGCGTGGCGTCTAGATGAAGCTACAAACCTACCCCGGTTTAGACCTTTGGACGTCGGGCCGGTAGGTTTCACGGGTCGGGGTTATTAGAAAAGTAATTTCCTTGTACTACCAAACATTGGTCTCACGCGGTTTCGGGCGAGTAGAGGCTCTTTTGGCCCTTAGTTCGAAATTTTGAAACACAAGCATTCACGTTTAGAGTACTCTTGAACTATGAGGATTGACCTAAATAGACAACGTTATATTTGACCTTGTATGTTTGAAAACCTCATTAAATTATCCGCTTCTTTTTGAAATTTTGACACTTGAAAATCCTATAACTACGATTATTTTGGAATGGGGGAGCTAAATTTGAATCTATTTTGTACACGACTACATATGCTATTATGTACAAAATCAGAGCAAATATTGGTGCCCCATAATTTAGGTATGGTTTACAAATGCCATGATATCAAATTCAAATAATTGAATGGACTTCATGTTGAATTCGATTTTTTCAAACCACCTTAAGTTGAATTCAAATGTATGCCAGTTCATAGGTAGCTATTTATAATGTCCATTGTGTAACTTTCGTATGTATAATGTGCTTTACACACACAACATGAACTATACTCACGTTTATATTTGATTGCTAAAGCGATGCATTGTCTGGAGTTCAAAATACTAACTATGTGGATCAATTGTGTCGAATAATAACATAGACATGCTCAAACTCGATAGAATCTAGATGTCTGATGGATCAATGACCGCTCCTTACGCGAATTGCAAATATCATGATCCCATCCTAATATTTGGATACAATTTATATCTTTAATCAATGTGTAGAGCAGTCTTTTACGTGTAGTTTCACTCTCCATCGGTGGTCTCTCACACATGCTCACACACTCTCTCCCGAGGTGTCTTTCTCGCACACATGCTCTAGATATAACCCTCCCTCGCTCTCGTAACCATTTACAACTGTTTTCACTAACCTTTATCACAAGCACTCTTCCTCTCGCAAACATACACACGCACAATCCTCATCGACCCTTTCTATATACATGGACCTGCCTACGTGTCTCATGTACGCACATTATCTTTACGCCTGTCTCTCACGCATTGTCTCACACCTCTCTTCCTAATCGACGAGTATGATTCTAGCAGAGCATTCTGTAGGATGCCCCTTAAAGTTAGGTTGGATGAATAGTAATATCAGAGATAAAGGGGTTACCTTAGTCCGAGAACCTAGGGTTACAAATCCTAGCCGGCTTTGTCAGTGGACACAGAGTCCTTCACAATTCTGCTATCTTTGTCTTGTACGACTAGTCATCCATGGGTCTTCCTAAATGCGTCACGGACCGACAAATGTGGCGCAGGACGGAACCGAACGAAGGGCCTCACCTCGACCCACCGGACCTCACGCGGTGCCACACCCTCTGCCCCCACATCTCATTATCTTCTCACACCCACACATACCAACACAAACACCACACACACAGAAAATTTCTCCTGGTGCCTCTATTCCCTCCCCCTTGCATATACACACTCAAGGGAATGGAATCTCTTGTCGTGACGTCATATTCGT